>NC_133553.1:13384342-13389342 GCF_048773025.1 Camelus bactrianus
CCCTAACCCTAACCCTAACCCTAACCCTAACCCTAACCCTAACCCTAACCCTAACCCTAACCCTAACCCTAACCCTAACCCTAACCCTAACCCTAACCCTAACCCTAACCCTAACCCTAACCCTAACCCTAACCCTAACCCTAACCCTAACCCTAACCCTAACCCTAACCCTAACCCTAACCCTAACCCTAACCCTAACCCTAACCCTAACCCTAACCCTAACCCTAACCCTAACCCTAACCCTAACCCTAACCCTAACCCTAACCCTAACCCTAACCCTAACCCTAACCCTAACCCTAACCCTAACCCTAACCCTAACCCTAACCCTAACCCTAACCCTAACCCTAACCCTAACCCTAACCCTAACCCTAACCCTAACCCTAACCCTAACCCTAACCCTAACCCTAACCCTAACCCTAACCCTAACCCTAACCCTAACCCTAACCCTAACCCTAACCCTAACCCTAACCCTAACCCTAACCCTAACCCTAACCCTAACCCTAACCCTAACCCTAACCCTAACCCTAACCCTAACCCTAACCCTAACCCTAACCCTAACCCTAACCCTAACCCTAACCCTAACCCTAACCCTAACCCTAACCCTAACCCTAACCCTAACCCTAACCCTAACCCTAACCCTAACCCTAACCCTAACCCTAACCCTAACCCTAACCCTAACCCTAACCCTAACCCTAACCCTAACCCTAACCCTAACCCTAACCCTAACCCTAACCCTAACCCTAACCCTAACCCTAACCCTAACCCTAACCCTAACCCTAACCCTAACCCTAACCCTAACCCTAACCCTAACCCTAACCCTAACCCTAACCCTAACCCTAACCCTAACCCTAACCCTAACCCTAACCCTAACCCTAACCCTAACCCTAACCCTAACCCTAACCCTAACCCTAACCCTAACCCTAACCCTAACCCTAACCCTAACCCTAACCCTAACCCTAACCCTAACCCTAACCCTAACCCTAACCCTAACCCTAACCCTAACCCTAACCCTAACCCTAACCCTAACCCTAACCCTAACCCTAACCCTAACCCTAACCCTAACCCTAACCCTAACCCTAACCCTAACCCTAACCCTAACCCTAACCCTAACCCTAACCCTAACCCTAACCCTAACCCTAACCCTAACCCTAACCCTAACCCTAACCCTAACCCTAACCCTAACCCTAACCCTAACCCTAACCCTAACCCTAACCCTAACCCTAACCCTAACCCTAACCCTAACCCTAACCCTAACCCTAACCCTAACCCTAACCCTAACCCTAACCCTAACCCTAACCCTAACCCTAACCCTAACCCTAACCCTAACCCTAACCCTAACCCTAACCCTAACCCTAACCCTAACCCTAACCCTAACCCTAACCCTAACCCTAACCCTAACCCTAACCCTAACCCTAACCCTAACCCTAACCCTAACCCTAACCCTAACCCTAACCCTAACCCTAACCCTAACCCTAACCCTAACCCTAACCCTAACCCTAACCCTAACCCTAACCCTAACCCTAACCCTAACCCTAACCCTAACCCTAACCCTAACCCTAACCCTAACCCTAACCCTAACCCTAACCCTAACCCTAACCCTAACCCTAACCCTAACCCTAACCCTAACCCTAACCCTAACCCTAACCCTAACCCTAACCCTAACCCTAACCCTAACCCTAACCCTAACCCTAACCCTAACCCTAACCCTAACCCTAACCCTAACCCTAACCCTAACCCTAACCCTAACCCTAACCCTAACCCTAACCCTAACCCTAACCCTAACCCTAACCCTAACCCTAACCCTAACCCTAACCCTAACCCTAACCCTAACCCTAACCCTAACCCTAACCCTAACCCTAACCCTAACCCTAACCCTAACCCTAACCCTAACCCTAACCCTAACCCTAACCCTAACCCTAACCCTAACCCTAACCCTAACCCTAACCCTAACCCTAACCCTAACCCTAACCCTAACCCTAACCCTAACCCTAACCCTAACCCTAACCCTAACCCTAACCCTAACCCTAACCCTAACCCTAACCCTAACCCTAACCCTAACCCTAACCCTAACCCTAACCCTAACCCTAACCCTAACCCTAACCCTAACCCTAACCCTAACCCTAACCCTAACCCTAACCCTAACCCTAACCCTAACCCTAACCCTAACCCTAACCCTAACCCTAACCCTAACCCTAACCCTAACCCTAACCCTAACCCTAACCCTAACCCTAACCCTAACCCTAACCCTAACCCTAACCCTAACCCTAACCCTAACCCTAACCCTAACCCTAACCCTAACCCTAACCCTAACCCTAACCCTAACCCTAACCCTAACCCTAACCCTAACCCTAACCCTAACCCTAACCCTAACCCTAACCCTAACCCTAACCCTAACCCTAACCCTAACCCTAACCCTAACCCTAACCCTAACCCTAACCCTAACCCTAACCCTAACCCTAACCCTAACCCTAACCCTAACCCTAACCCTAACCCTAACCCTAACCCTAACCCTAACCCTAACCCTAACCCTAACCCTAACCCTAACCCTAACCCTAACCCTAACCCTAACCCTAACCCTAACCCTAACCCTAACCCTAACCCTAACCCTAACCCTAACCCTAACCCTAACCCTAACCCTAACCCTAACCCTAACCCTAACCCTAACCCTAACCCTAACCCTAACCCTAACCCTAACCCTAACCCTAACCCTAACCCTAACCCTAACCCTAACCCTAACCCTAACCCTAACCCTAACCCTAACCCTAACCCTAACCCTAACCCTAACCCTAACCCTAACCCTAACCCTAACCCTAACCCTAACCCTAACCCTAACCCTAACCCTAACCCTAACCCTAACCCTAACCCTAACCCTAACCCTAACCCTAACCCTAACCCTAACCCTAACCCTAACCCTAACCCTAACCCTAACCCTAACCCTAACCCTAACCCTAACCCTAACCCTAACCCTAACCCTAACCCTAACCCTAACCCTAACCCTAACCCTAACCCTAACCCTAACCCTAACCCTAACCCTAACCCTAACCCTAACCCTAACCCTAACCCTAACCCTAACCCTAACCCTAACCCTAACCCTAACCCTAACCCTAACCCTAACCCTAACCCTAACCCTAACCCTAACCCTAACCCTAACCCTAACCCTAACCCTAACCCTAACCCTAACCCTAACCCTAACCCTAACCCTAACCCTAACCCTAACCCTAACCCTAACCCTAACCCTAACCCTAACCCTAACCCTAACCCTAACCCTAACCCTAACCCTAACCCTAACCCTAACCCTAACCCTAACCCTAACCCTAACCCTAACCCTAACCCTAACCCTAACCCTAACCCTAACCCTAACCCTAACCCTAACCCTAACCCTAACCCTAACCCTAACCCTAACCCTAACCCTAACCCTAACCCTAACCCTAACCCTAACCCTAACCCTAACCCTAACCCTAACCCTAACCCTAACCCTAACCCTAACCCTAACCCTAACCCTAACCCTAACCCTAACCCTAACCCTAACCCTAACCCTAACCCTAACCCTAACCCTAACCCTAACCCTAACCCTAACCCTAACCCTAACCCTAACCCTAACCCTAACCCTAACCCTAACCCTAACCCTAACCCTAACCCTAACCCTAACCCTAACCCTAACCCTAACCCTAACCCTAACCCTAACCCTAACCCTAACCCTAACCCTAACCCTAACCCTAACCCTAACCCTAACCCTAACCCTAACCCTAACCCTAACCCTAACCCTAACCCTAACCCTAACCCTAACCCTAACCCTAACCCTAACCCTAACCCTAACCCTAACCCTAACCCTAACCCTAACCCTAACCCTAACCCTAACCCTAACCCTAACCCTAACCCTAACCCTAACCCTAACCCTAACCCTAACCCTAACCCTAACCCTAACCCTAACCCTAACCCTAACCCTAACCCTAACCCTAACCCTAACCCTAACCCTAACCCTAACCCTAACCCTAACCCTAACCCTAACCCTAACCCTAACCCTAACCCTAACCCTAACCCTAACCCTAACCCTAACCCTAACCCTAACCCTAACCCTAACCCTAACCCTAACCCTAACCCTAACCCTAACCCTAACCCTAACCCTAACCCTAACCCTAACCCTAACCCTAACCCTAACCCTAACCCTAACCCTAACCCTAACCCTAACCCTAACCCTAACCCTAACCCTAACCCTAACCCTAACCCTAACCCTAACCCTAACCCTAACCCTAACCCTAACCCTAACCCTAACCCTAACCCTAACCCTAACCCTAACCCTAACCCTAACCCTAACCCTAACCCTAACCCTAACCCTAACCCTAACCCTAACCCTAACCCTAACCCTAACCCTAACCCTAACCCTAACCCTAACCCTAACCCTAACCCTAACCCTAACCCTAACCCTAACCCTAACCCTAACCCTAACCCTAACCCTAACCCTAACCCTAACCCTAACCCTAACCCTAACCCTAACCCTAACCCTAACCCTAACCCTAACCCTAACCCTAACCCTAACCCTAACCCTAACCCTAACCCTAACCCTAACCCTAACCCTAACCCTAACCCTAACCCTAACCCTAACCCTAACCCTAACCCTAACCCTAACCCTAACCCTAACCCTAACCCTAACCCTAACCCTAACCCTAACCCTAACCCTAACCCTAACCCTAACCCTAACCCTAACCCTAACCCTAACCCTAACCCTAACCCTAACCCTAACCCTAACCCTAACCCTAACCCTAACCCTAACCCTAACCCTAACCCTAACCCTAACCCTAACCCTAACCCTAACCCTAACCCTAACCCTAACCCTAACCCTAACCCTAACCCTAACCCTAACCCTAACCCTAACCCTAACCCTAACCCTAACCCTAACCCTAACCCTAACCCTAACCCTAACCCTAACCCTAACCCTAACCCTAACCCTAACCCTAACCCTAACCCTAACCCTAACCCTAACCCTAACCCTAACCCTAACC